>NW_028245334.1:0-15386 GCF_964263255.1 Lissotriton vulgaris
AGGTTCCATAACTAGGTTGAACAGAGTTGGTGATAGAGAGGATCCTTGAGGGACGCCTAGTGTTACAGGTATTGGCGAGGACATCAGGTTTGTTGCTCTTGAATTTCTGCGATCTGTTATGAAGAAAGGAAGTGAACCACTTGAGAACAGTTCCAGATAAACCCATTCTTGTGTTTAGTAGTTCTAGTAAATTCTCATGTTTAACGGTGCCGAATGCTGATGAGAGATCAAGAAGGATGAGGAGGCAGGTGTCGTTTTGGTCTAGCATTTGAAGTGCGTCGTCAATTATGTGAGTCATTGTGGTTTCTATACTGTGTCCTGCTCGGAAGCCTGACTGGTGAGGGTTGAGGAGATCAAATTGTTCAATGTGTTTAGTCAATTGTAGTTGTGCGCATTTTTCCAGCAGTTTGGCGAGAGTGGGAATATTGGTAATGGGACGGTAATTGTTGAGATCAGAGGGGTCGGCTGTAGGTTTCTTTAATAGAGGTGTGACTTGACCAACTTTGAGGGAGTCAGGTATGCTTCCTTGTTGGAGAGAACTGTTGATAATTTTAGTCCAGAGAGGGAGAAGCAAAGGGGTAAAGTCTTTTACTGCGGAAGCAGGAAGGGGGTCTGTGAGGTGATTGGATGGTTTCAGGGTGCTGAGCAGTTTGCCAATTTCTTCTTCCGAGTATGTGCCAAAGGTCGACCATGTAGCATTGTTTTTTGGTTCAGTGGGTGCTGGGCACTGGGGTTTGGAGTAGAGCCTTGCGTCAATGAGGAGATCGCTTTTTGTGTTGTCGGTTTTTTGGATAAAGAAAGCAGCAAAGTCTTCACAGGAGGGTGCTTCACGCACAGTGTTGAGTGGTTGGGGTTGATCCTTGGATTGTGATCTGATTAGCTCAAACCGTTTTCTCGGGCGGTTTTTTGCTTGGTCGAGCTGGAGACTGAAGAAGTCTGATTTTGAGCGTTTTATTTTCCTGAAGTAGGCGTTTCTCTTTTTCTTCAGATCTTTTAGGTGCATTGCAGAGGGAGCTGATCTCCAGATACGCTCTGCCATTCGCATGTCTCGTCTATCCTCATTGAGACTCCCGTCGTACCATGGATTGGAGATTTTAGTAGAGACTCTTTTTAGCTGCATAGGTGCAGCCTCATTAATTATCGAGGTCATAGTGTTGAGATAGTGGTCAGTCAGGGTTTGAACATCCGTATCGCCTGTCGGTGGGAGTAGGAGATTGCAGCTGTTAGGGGGCAAAGAGCCTGGGTTGAGCTTTTTCATGTCTCTTTTCCAGACTTTGGGCTTGGAGAATTGAGCCGGGTTAACTTTAACTTTTTCATTGATGAAGAATGTGACAATATGATGATCTGACCAGTCACAGGGTTGGATGGACTCGAGTTGGATAGAGTCCTCTTTGGAGTTGATCAGGTCGAGGATAGAACCTTTCTCGTGGGTAGGGCTGTTGCATATTTGGGTGAGGTTAAGGGCATCAAGGACATTTTTAAGACTATTTACCACCGCGTCATTGCGATCGTTCCAGTGGAGGTTGAAGTCACCAAGGTATATTTGGGTGAGCTGCCGTCCGGAGTTGGATGAGATCATATCTATGATTTGTTGGGAGAAGATAAGGTTGTCCCTGGGTGGGTGGTAAATGCTGTGAAGAGAGCATATCGGTTTGCCCTCACTAATAATGTCGAGGCAGATGTATTCCCAGGATGTTGGGGATGGTAGGGAGGTGGAATTGACTTTCATAACAGAGAGGTTGTTCCTGTAGATGCATGTGATTCCACCACCAATTTTGCCTGATCTGTTGAGCCTAATAATGTGGTAGTTGGGAGGAACCAGAATGTCCATTATAGGTGTCGAAGATTCAGTTAACCAGGTTTCAGTCAGGATGATTAGGTCAAGGTCCCGTGATAAGAGGAGATCAGCAATGGCGGCGGAATGTTTCGAGGCCGATCTGCAGTTGAGGCGAGTGCATTTGAGACGGGGTGTGTTGAGGGTGGTAGTTGGTTCAAGAGAAAGAGGGACTTTTCTAAGGTTATTTGGGATGGAGGATCTGCTGTTTTGTGTGGGGGGTCTGAGGGGATTTGAGTGTAACGTGGGAATGGTGAGGTGTGGGGTGGTTGTGTGATTTTGGGGGGCTAGGTCATAGGATTGTGGGTGCGACGAGGTTGTTGCGATGCGAGCTGGGATTGAGGTCCGGTTGTGGGAGAGTTGAGTGAGAGAGTTAATCGGAAGGGCGGAGGACAAGTTGGGTGTGGAGGTGTAGTTGTGTGAGGGGTTGCAGGGGCGACGAGGGGGACGGGGGCAGTTGCTGCGGCTATGAGTAGGGATTGACGCCCAGTGTCGGGCGTGTTGAGTGTGGGAGTCAGCCGGAGGGGTAGGGGACGATTTGGAAGGGGCGGTGGAGGTGGGTGAGGGGTGTATGGGGTGTGAAGAGAGTAGTTCTTTGATTATGTGTATGTCTTCTTTGATCTGGAAGAGAGAGGCCATGATGTTGTCCATGTTGTCCATGTTGGGGTAGGTGGTGGAGGTGGGGGGGGCAGCCAGAGGTGAATGACTGCCCTGGGAATTCACGTGCAGGTGGGAGAGTGGGCTGGTGATCGAGCAGGGCTGCGTTGTGTTAGTGTTCGTGATGGTGTTAGGGAGGAGAGAGGTGTTCGAGCAGGGCTGCGTTGTGTTAGTGTACGGGATGGTGTTAGGGGGGAGAGTGGTTTTGGGCGGGAAGGGTATGGATGAGGTAGGGAGGATATTGGTGGTATGAGTGAGGGCATTGATGGTAGGCGGGGGTGTCAAGGTGTAGGCTGGGAGACTGATAGTAGTGGTGGGGGTGCAGGAAGGGTAATGGGGGCTGAGAGTAGGAGGGGAAATGGGATTGGAGGTGGTCCTGTTGTGGGGAGGGGGAGTTAAATTGAGAGAGGAGGTGTGTTCTGCGTAGTTGGTTAGAGGGTAATAGGGACTGAGAATGGGGGGGGGATAACAGGGGGGATTTGTTGATAAGCGCGTAGTTCTGATGCTGGACTAGGTTAGGTGTCTTGTGGGTGGCAGCTGTGCTGTCATGGGTGAGCGGAGTGTTAATGCCAGCTGTAGGTGTGAGAGGAGTGTTGATGGTATGTGTGGAGGTCCGAGGGATGGTAGAAGGGGTGTGAATGGTGTAGGAGGGGGAGCGGTCTGTGTCTGTGTTTGAGGCGTGTGTGGCAGTTGCCTGGTGCAGAACTGGGATAGAGGCGTTGTGGGTGGGAGATGGGAGGTCAGGGGTGGTAAGTGTGTCCCTGATTGGGGAGTATGTCGTAGTTAGCTGGCGCTGAACTGGGATCGAGGGGTTATGGGTGGTCAGGGTTACACGAATGTTCCAATATGAATATTTTTGGTAAATACTAGCATGCATCAACACATTTTACTAAATGATGCTGCAAAGAAATGGTACCTGAAATTTTGCAGTAGATTAGCAAAATGTTTTTTTCCCTACTTTCATTTTTTAGGAACATTTTATATTGAAAGCAAAGAAACATTAATCTTGCTTTCAAGCTTCTGCAAATATTTGCATCTAATCAGAGAGCATTCTGTGAGCATCATGCATAGCCTCATGTTGCTAAATTTTGAAACCGTGTGTACATATTTTCATACTGGAACCACTGTCAATAGTGCAGTCAGAACATACATTTACTTAGAGCGCTCACCCTAATAATAAAGACTTTCAATTAATGAATCATAAATACAAGTTTTTCTAGCATTAACACATGCACACAAATATTAACTTAACTACGGGCAGTACCCTTTCCTGATCCTTAATGTGGTACTGCAAACTGGCAGCTAAAGGGTTTGTGCTGCAGTGAGTTGGGCCTACTTGTCCCAAGGACAAAATACACATTAAAACTTTTTGCCCTTGACCCCAAACAATATGTCCTGGGCATCGGGCTATAGGAATTCCACATCCCTGTTTACACACGCGCGCACACAATCAAATGCACACACAACAGGCATAACATAACTTCCTATTCACCCTCTCGCACCCACACTCGTACAAACTGTGAGATCAAGCCAAGCACATGTACACATGTTCTGTTCAGATGTGGCAGTGCACACCCATCTCTAGAGCTAATTGATATTGCAGCATAATAAATAAAAGCACAGAAAAAGGATCTTGAATTCATTACTCTGTAAACTGCGTAATAATGCGACATTCTGCTTGAAAGGGGAAGAAACAACACTCATTAAATATTTGAAAGATGGTTATTTTTCATTGCATCAGTATATTATTCACCTGCATTCATCTTCAGATCTTGTGAGAGCTGTATTAGTAGAGCTTATGTTGCCGACTTTGCAGTAAAAAACTGTGTTTGCATGTGTGCACATAGCTTGTTTACTGAAAACACACTTTCTCACAGGTGCGGAATACCACACGTAAAAGGGCAATCTAAAAAATGCAGAAATACAAAATCTGAAAGAAACACGTTAGTATTAGATTCCTTACCTTAGAATAACCCCAGGCGTCAGTCTGGATCCGGAAACTTTTGCGTAGCAGTACCCCTGCGCGTCGGTAGGCGTCGTCTGCAGGCGTCCCCTGCGCCTCCGCGTCCGTCGTTGGCGTCGTGCGCCGTGATGACGTCGCTGGAGTGTATATAGACGCCGCCTCCGCGCGCTGACGTCAGTTCTTTTTTCCGCGCCAGTTAGCGCAGATCCGAAGAGCAGTACTCCGGTCTTTTGAACAAAGTTTTTGAATCCTTTGATACTTCTTACGGTGCCGGTAGGATGCCTGGCTTTAAGAACTGTGATGGCTGCGACCGCACGATGTCGGTCACGGACCATCACCGCCTCTGTCTTTGGTGCCTGGGCCCCGACCACGACGTGGACGCCTGTGTCGATTGCGGGCCTTGACGAAGAAAGCTAGGCGGGAGCGGTCCCGCAAGCTTCTCGAGCTGCGGGTGTCGGCCCCGCGTCGAGGGAGGTCCCGGTCCGGCCGGAGGTCGAGGGAGCGGTCGCGGAGCCGTCACGAACGCTCCGGAAGTCATCACCATTCCTCTGGTTCCTCAGGTAAGAAGCACAAGAAGTCGGGGCGTCGTCCTCGTACCCCCGACTCCCCCCGACGCTCGCGCAATGCGGCCGGGAGTTCGGGTAGCCCCACCCACGCGGCTCCGCATGAGCTGCCGGCGCGGCCTGCTCCATACCCTCCGGTCCCTGGGCGAGGCGCGACGCCCGAGGAGATAGAGGAGTTCCTCATGGCCATGAGGAAGCGGTCTTCTCCAACGGGGCCTACGGCGCCTTCGGGCCCAGTGCCCTCGTCCGAGGGCCCTAGCGGGTCGGGTGCTTCTGCCTCGACGCCGTCGGGTGCTTCGGCCCCGGCGACGACACCGGTCCCGGCGCCGCAAGGGCCTTCGGGGTCGACGCCGGCTGGCCAGCCGACCTCCCCGGCGCCAATCCCATCGCCGTCCCCGCACGACGGCGGTCCTCTGGCGCCTGCTCCGGGCGGCGCCGCCCCCATACCCTCTCCAACTCCGGTCACGGAGCCGAACCCCGAGGAGCCGGTCTACTATGTTGATCCCGAATATAAAGAGGAGGCAGATTACGGAGAGGATTGGGAGGGGTCTGAGGACCCTCTGACACGTGAATGTCAGTACACTGCGGACTGGGCAGGTGACTTGGGTGACGCCAGTGGTCTAGACGACTCCCCTAACCCTGGCTTTGTCTCGCCGCCTACCGTGGCTTCGGAGGAGGGGGCTGCTTATTCAGTGGTGTTGATGAGGGCTGCCAAGGCCTTAAACCTTGAGCTCCCCGTCGCGGCCGTGAGGACTAACATCCTCACTGAGGTCATCAAACCGCAGTCATGCCCACAGGAGCCACTGCTGTCGTTCAACGAGGCCTTGTCTGACGTTCTTTTGGACAATTGGTCCAGGCCCGCTTCAGGTTCGCCTGTTGATAGGAACGTGGCCAGACGCCACCGTCCGTGTACGGATGACCCCAAGT
The DNA here is from genome assembly GCF_964263255.1 of Lissotriton vulgaris. Lineage (NCBI taxonomy): Eukaryota > Metazoa > Chordata > Amphibia > Caudata > Salamandridae > Lissotriton > Lissotriton vulgaris. The sequence continues at coordinate 5,945 of NW_028245334.1, forward strand.
TTCTGTCCACCCACCCCACCCTTGAGAGTCTGGTGATCCAGGCCTCCACTTCCCAAACCGCATTCCCGTCGGCCCCGCCCGACAGGGAATCGAAGAGGTACGACCAGTATGGCAAAAAGGTCTTCTCGTCCCTGAGTCTGGGACTGCGGTCTTGCAACACCGCGTGCCTCTTGGGCCGCTACACCCACTCTCTGTGGGACACGGTCGCGGAATTGCTGCCGGAATGCCCACCGGAGGTACGGGCGAAGCTCGGCAAGGCTATGATTGAAGGCCGAGACGCAGCAAAATACTCCATTAGGTGTGGTCTTGATACGACCGACTCGCTGGGCAGGGCGATGTCCACGACGGTGGCGATTCGTCGCCATACCTGGCTGAGATCCGCCAACTTCTCGGCAGATGTCCAGAATGCTTTGATGGACATGCCGTTTGATGGCTGTCGCCTGCTTGGTGACAAAGTGGACCACGCGCTGGAACGCTTCAAGGACTCCAGGGTCACGGCCAAGTCCTTGGGTCTTTCGACCCAGCGCCAGCAAACGGGTTCGTTTCGCTCCTTTCGTGGCCAAGGAAGGGGCGGTCCCACACGTGCTGCCAGCCACGCGCCGCAACAAACTTATCAACGTGGTGGCGGCCGTGGAAACCGCCGTGGAGGCGGTCGGGGACAACGGCGAGGTCAGACCACACCTCCCCCCACAGCATCCGCCACAAAATCCTCCTAGTCCGTGCTTTCAGGCCCATGTGACGCCAGTGGGTGGCAGGGTTCGCCTTTACCACTCCCACTGGCGCACCATTACCTCGGACAGGTGGGTGCTGCAGATCGTCCGAAGGGGCTACTCCCTCCCCTTCGAGACCACTCCTCCAGCCATGCCACCGCAGAACCACCGTGTGTCGGGGGACCACTTGGCACTTCTGAAGGAGGAAGTTACGGCCCACTTGGCCAAGGGGGCCATCGAGCGCGTTCCTGGGCCAGAAGTAGGGCGTGGTTGCTATTCCCACTACTTTCTGGTACCCAAGGAGGACAAGGGGGGGGCCTACGTCCTATCTTGGACCTAAGGAACGTCATTGGCTTCCCCCGGAAGGAGAAGTTCAAGATGTTGACATTGTCTCAGGTCTTGGCTGCTCTTGACCCGCAAGACTGGATGGTAGCGTTGGACTTGCAGGATGCATATTTTCACATCCCCGTCCTGCCGGCCCACCGGCGTTGCCTGCGGTTCACGGTAGGCCAAGAGCACTTTCAGTTTATCGTGCTCCCCTTCGGCCTTACCAGCGCCCCACGGGTGTTCACAAAGGTGATGGCGGTGGTCGCAGCCCATCTGCGCAGGTTAGGGGTTTCAGTCTTCCCCTACCTAGACGACTGGTTGTTGAAGGCGGGCTCACCCCAGACAGTCGTCCACCACCTCCAGATGACGGCAGACCTCCTGCACGAGCTGGGGTTTTCCATCAATGTGCCGAAATCACACCTGTGTCCCTCTCAAAAGCTCCTTTTCATCGGAGTGGTTCTCGACTCGGCGCAGTTTCGGGTTTATCCTCTGGAACGGCGGGTCCAGGATATACAGGCTTTGATTCCCATCTTCCAGCCGTTATCCCGGGTTTCGGTCAGGTTGACGCTGCGGCTGCTGGGGCTGATGGCTTCCTGCATCCTTCTGGTGCATCACGCCCGGTGGCGGATGCGGGCTCTGCAGTGGGACCTGAAGTTTCAGTGGGCCCAGCATCAGGGCAACTTGTCCGACCATGTCTTGATCTCGGAGGGCACTGCGAGACAACTGCAGTGGTGGCCTACGGACCGCGAATGAGTCAGAGGCAGATCCCTCTCCCTTCCCCTACCGGAGCGCGTTGTTGTGACGGACGCGACCCTCCAGGGCTGGGGAGGCCACCTGGGAGAGGCGGAGATCAGAGGCATCTGGTCTCCGGCGGAGTCCCGGCTCCATATAAATTTGTTGGAGCTACGGGTGATTCGTCTAGCACTGAAGGCATTCCTCCCCGTTGTCAACGGGAGTGTGGTGCAGGTGTTCACGGACAACACCACCGCCATGTGGTACTGCAACAAACAGGGCGGGTTGGGTCGTGGACCCTTTGCCAGGAGGCTCTGTGTCTCTGGCAGTGGCTGGAACATCAGGGGGTGACCCTGGTGGTTCAACACCTGGCGGGATCTCTGAACGCCAGGGCGGACGAACACCGCGTCGGTGCTCGATGGATCACGAATGGCGTCTGAACTCGGACGTGGTGCAAGGCCTCTTTCTGCGATGGGGAGAGCCTTGGTTAGATCTATTCGCCACAGAAGAGAACGCGCAATGTCATCAATTCTGCGCGTTGGAGTTTCCAAGACGGCACTCGCACGGCGACGCCTTTCGGCGCGAGTGGAGTTGCGGTCTGTTATACGCCTTTCCGCCTATACCACTTCTGCCCAGAGTGCTGAAGAAGATCAGGCGCGACCGGGCCCAAGTCATCCTTGTGGCTCCGGACTGGGCTCGAAGGTACTGGTATCCCGAGCTACACAGCATATCAGTCGGTCCCCCGATCCGCCTGCCCCTTCAGGAGGACCTTCTGTCGCAGCAGCAGGGGACGGTCCTCCACCCGAACCTGTCCAGCCTCCACCTCCATGCGTGGAGATTGAGCGGCGACAGTTGAGGCCATTTGACTTGCCTCCTGGAGTCTGTGATGTGATTCTGGCAGCCAGGCGTTCCTCCACAAAGTCGGTATACGCCTGCCGGTGGAACAAATTTGTGGCATGGTGCACAGCAAAGGCTGTGGATCCCCTTTCTGCCCCTCTTTCCGAGGTTCTCCTCTTTCTTCTCTCTTGCCCAGCAGGGCTCTGCTCTGGGCACTATCAAGGGCTACCTTTCTGCCCTTTCGGCCTTTCTGAGGCTGCCTGATCAACCTTCTTTGTTCAAGTCCCCTATTGTAACAAGGTTCTTGAAGGGCATCACACACATGTATCCTCCTGTTCCGTTTGTGATGCCTCAGTGGGACTTGAACCTGGTTCTGACTTTCTTGATGTGTGCTCCCTTTGAGCCACTTCATTCCTGTCCTCTCCGTCTCCTGACTTTAAAGACGGCCTTCCTGGTTGCCATCACCTCTGCCAGGAGAGTGAGTGAGCTCCAGGCTCTTTCTGTCAAACCTCCCTTCATGTCCATTCATCCAGACAAGGTGGTTCTGAGAACTAGACCTTCTTTCCTGCCCAAAGTAGTCTCTGCTTTTCACATCGGGCAGTCCATCACCTTGCCCTCCTCCTTCCCGCCTCCGCATCCTTCAAAGGATGAAGAGCGGCTCCATCGTCTGGACCCAAAACGTGCGCTTTCATTTTATATGGATCGCACATGCCAGTTCCGGGTGGATGACCAACTGTTTGTTGGCTACGTGGGTGCGAAGAAGGGACGGGCGGTGCATAAACGGACCATCTCTCGGTGGGTCGTTCTATGCATCAAAGCGTGCTACTCTTTGGCTCGGAAGGAGCCTCCTGTTGGGCTGAGGGCCCATTCCACTCGGGCCACGGCGGCTACTACTGCCCTGGGCCGGGGAGTCCCCTTGCAGGACATTTGCCAGGCGGCTACGTGGGCCTCGCTGCACACTTTTGCGAGGCACTACTGCCTGGACGGTCCAGTCCGGAGGGATGGTTTCATTGGCCGTTCTGTCCTCCAGGACTTTCTGGTGTGAAATTGTATTGGTTCGCAGACCCACCACCGGGGTTTGGTATTGCTGGGGTATCTACTCTAAGGTAAGGAATCTAATACTAACGTGTTTCTTTCAGATGAACAAGTTATTTACCTTCGGTAACGATATATCTGTAAGAAACATTAGTTAATATTAGATTCCTTACCGCCCCACCCATCCTCCCCGTACTGCAAACTGATACTTAGGGTTAAGGACATCCCTTTCAGGGCCCTAGTTTCAATGGCACCAGTGTTGGTTCTCACATGGCTCTGCGTGTTCTGGCGCGGAAAAGCTGTGTGCAAAGAACTGACGTCAGCGTGTGGTGGCGGCGTCTATATACTCCAGCGATGTCATCACGGCGCACGCCGCCAACGACTGACGCGGAGCCGCAGGGCACGCCTGCAGACGATGCCTACCGACGCGCAGGGGTACTGCTACGCAAATGTTTCCGGATCCAGACTGCCGCCTGGGGTTATTCTAAGGTAAGGAATCTAATTCTAACTAATGTCTCTTACAGATATATCGTTACCGAAGGTAAGTAACTTGTTCACCAGTTCACATAATTAACTCCATAGCACACATTCTCCCTGTACATAATTCCAATACACTTATACTTAATTACTATCCACACATTTCCCTGCCACACAATTCCACAACAAACCATTCCAATACAATACTTCTCCCCATTGCACTTCTACCTACACTGTCATCTCTCCCGCACACTCCCACTACCCCTCTCATCTCACTCCCCACTCTCATCTCACAACACCATTGCATCTCTCATCCCTCCCTTACACTACCTGTCTTCTCTCTATACTGCCTACTCACACATGCTACTATCCTGTACCTCCTCATGCTGTGCACTAGTTCACCTCTTCCCCTCCCCCCCCAGGAGCCCCTTCCACTTGTTCCTCTATCTCTCTCTTTCTCTCACCCTTCTCTCTTGCTCTCTCACACAATTCCTGCCTCTCTCATGTGGTTAGCCTCAGGTTGTCAAGCACAGTTTCTTTCCTGTGACTTTTCAAAGTTTCCATCCCTCAAACCCATACTCCTCCTCTTCTTAGGGTGTCTTCTGCCTACACAAAACCTTCCTCTTTACACGTCTATGGCCTGCTGTAGCCGCCTTTCTATCTTTCTCACACACTATTTCTGCTTCTCTGTCTCAAGTTCAATAACCACTTCCTACAGGAACTACCTATCCCTCACATTCTTCCTTTCTATCTTTTCTCTGCATCTGTCACCACTATCTATTCACCATGCCACATCATTACACTATACAAAAACACTTCCCAACACATAATTCCACAACTAACAATTCTGATTCAACCCACATAATTCCACTCTACACCACACACCTCCACTACACTCCAAAACAAAACACATAGGTGTTCCACAAATTTCCACCTCTTTGTCAATCTTTTATCTTAACACCCGTTCCCTTATTCGCCATCAGCTTGAGGTGTTTCAACTATTGATCCATAGTTCCATCGATATTCTCCTCCTGACAGAGACTTGGATCACTGAAGACTCCGCCCCTGATATTCTCGCTGCTATCCCTCCGGGATACTACATTATGCACAGCAACCGGCTTGCTGGGAGGACTGGGGGCGGCGTGGCGGCTATTATCCGCTCTGAACATGTTTTCTCTGAGATTTCGGTAAACCCCATCCCAAAAACTGAACTATTGGCACTAAAATTCTCCTCCCCTAAATCCTCCTTCGTTTGTGTCCTTGCCTACCGACCCCCGGACTCTATGCCTTTCTTTCCCCAATTCTTCAGCGACGCAATTGCTCACTTAGCAATTAACCACGCTAATATCGTGGTAATTGGAGATTTTAATTACTGGCCAGCCGATGCCCATGAAAATCATTCGTCTGTGGAATTCACAGACCTGCTCACAGGCATGAATCTTACCCAACACATTCACACCCCCACCCATCTGAAAGGTCATACTCTTGACCAAGTTTGGACCTCTAACCTCGATATATCATTTCCTTCGGTTTTCCCTTGCTCCTGGTCTGATCACTATTTCATTTCCTTCCACCTACACTTGCACACCCTCTGTCCTCCTCCCCGTCCCTCCAACATCATGGCTCGTAACTGGAAAAGGGCCAACTTGCCTGACTTTCTTGACTCACTGATCTCTACCGCACCCCTGTCGTCGACCTCATTAGAGCATCAAGCTGATAATCTTGATGAATGGCTGCAACAGGCTAGCGATGAAGTTGCCCCTCTAAAGAATTTTAAAACTAAGCGTCCCCACGACGCTCAACGTTGGTTCACGGACCAACTTAAATCAGAAAAACTTGCACTGCGACAATCTGAACGCCGTTGGCGTCGCCATTACGACCCTCTGCTTAAACTAGCCTACATCGAGGCCCTGAAATCCTACAAACGATTAATCTTGGAGGCCAAGACGGCATACTTTTCTCAAAAAATTTTGAACTCCAACAATAAAACTAAGGATATTTTTTCAATCGTAAATGAGCTCTCCATGCCAGATAGTCACCCTCCAATCGCAGCCGACTCAAACCCTCTGTGACTCACTTAATTCTTACTTTATAGATAAAATAATCACAATAAAAAATAATATTCCATCTCCGGCCTTCCCCACTTCTCCTCTTCTCCCCCCTACAAATACTAATATCCTTACAGAGTTCCCTCCTATATCCTTAGAAGAGTTCACTAATCTTCTTCATAAAGTCAGCTCGGGCTCTCCCAACGACTGCTGCCCCCCGCAGGTCTTAAAAGAAGCTTTCCTCGCTTGCCCAGGTCCCCCTTTGGCACTACTTAACAACTCCCTTGCCATCGGGAAGGTCCCATCTTCTTTTAAGCAAGCTGCAGTTTTACGGATACTAAAGAAATCTACTGCAGACCCTTCAACACTTAGCAATTACAGACCCATCTCTCTCCTACCTTACTTAGGAAAGATCCTGGAGACCTTTGTCACTCGCTGTTTGAGCTCTTTTATAGAGCAATCTTCCTTCTTAGACCCCCAACAAGCAGGATTCAGACCCCTCCACTCCACCGAGGCGGTCATCGTAGCTGTTATGGACACCCTTAGGAAAGGTGCGGATAAAAACACCCCTCAAGCCCTTGTCCTATTAGACCTCTCGGCAGCTTTCGACACGGTCGATCACACTCTTTTGATCGACCGTGTCCACAACGCTGGCATTCAGGGCGTGGCCCTTGATTGGCTCAAATCTTTTCTCCATCAACGCTCTCAGTCTGTCCACTTATCCTCCTTCTCTGCTTCTTACACTTCCCTTCCTTGCGGAGTCCCTCAGGGCTCAGCACTTTCTCCTCTCCTTTTTAATTTGTACCTCCAACCTTTATTAGTTTCCCTCCGTAACTCCCCGGTCAAAATATTTAATTACGCCGATGATCTTCAGTTAATTTTCCCCATAGACTCCCTCCCTTCTTCCCGCACTAATTTTCAGACCACCATGATGACCATCGCGGAGTGGATGCACCACAGCCACTTAAAGCTGAACCCCACAAAAACTGAGCTCGTCCTGGTAGGAGGCCCCAATCATCCCTGGAACCCCACGTTCTGGCCAACTTCCTTGGCGCTAGCACCCTCTCTCGTGAGCTCTGTCAAAAGCCTGGGGGTGATTATTTCTGAGGACCTGTCAATGCAACCCCAGATCAACGCGGTCACTTCTGCCTGTTTCTTCCACCTCAGGCGGATCCGCAAGATCAGCAGGTATTTCAGTAAAGAAGCCCTGACCCAAGTGGTCATTGCGCTTATCACCTCCAGGCTCGATTACGCCAATATTCTCTATGCAGGGATTCCAGCTTGCCACCTTCAACGGCTGCAGCTGGTGCAGAATCAGGCCGCCCGCCTGATCTTCCACCAGCCTAAGCACCAACATGTCACTCCCCTTCTTCGTAGCCTACACTGGCTCCCGGTATCCAAACTCTGCACCTTTAAACTGGCATGTACCACCTTTAAAGCCCTATTTGATGCAGCGCCCGTTTTCATTTCTTCGGCTCTGACCCGTCACATCCCTACGAGAGCCCTCCGCTCAGCCTCATCAAACCTCCTTGTGGTGCCTAGATTTAAAAGGAAAAAGCATGGTGGTCTGAGCTTCTCCGTCCTGGCCCCCTCCACTTGGAACTCCCTTCCCCTTTCCCTTCGTCTCTGTCCAAAGCTTGACTGTTTTCGCAGACTTTTAAAAACTCTGCTCTTCCAAGCTGCATTTGACTAAACCTCCTGCTTTCGGTCCACCCCATTTGTCTATCAGCGCCAAGAAACCAATGGTGATAGAGCGCGTTACAAATGTTTTTAATAATAATAATAATAATAATAGGTAAAAAGAACTTTCATTTACAACACCAGTAGCTCTAATTCTCACAAATGCGAGACCTATTGCATTGCAAATGCTTGTTTTAGAATTGAGGTGAGGGGTTCCATATAGATGTTAAACAATTGAGGGGAGAGGACGGATCCTTGGGGGACACCTCTGTTGACGGGTAGAAGGTCGGATGAAAAGGATTTGATTTTTACCCTTTGGGAGCGATTTTGAAATAAGGAGTACCACCATCGAAGGACCACCTCATCTGCACCTACGCGGTCCTTGAGATCCTTGATGAGAAAATTGTGATCCACCGTGTCAAAGGCCGCCGTTAGGTCCAGGAGGATGAGGAGGCAGCAATGATCCGAGTCGACGGAGTTGAGGATATCATCCACTATGTTAAGGATTGCAGTTTCGGTGCTGCAGCCTTTTCTAAAGCCTGATTGGTGTTGGTCTAGGAGATTAATCTTGTCGATGTGTTGGTTCAGTTGACTGAGGATGCATTTTTCGAGGATTTTGGCTAGGAAGGGAAGGTTGGAGACCAGACTGAAGTTATTTAAGTCATTCGTGTCTAGGCCTGGTTTCTTCAGAAACGGAGTGACTTGGCCAACTTTGAGGCAGTCGGGGATGATGCCTGTTTTTAGGGAGCCGTTTATGATTTCGCACCAGAGTGGTGCTAGGGAGAGTTTCAGATTTTTTGCCATATGCGAGGGTAAGGGATCAAGGGCATGGGATGAGGGCTTGGAGGCGGAGATTAAATTATGGATCTCGACTTCCGGTATAGGATCGAAGTGGCTCCCGGTACTTTTTGGTCGATCTCTCACAATGTTTTCGCTTGCTGGGCACCAGTTTTCGCTTGGAGGGTGGAGGTTGATGGCAAGAGAGTTAGATCTTGGAGATTTTTTCGTTGAAGTTGGCAAAGCTATCACAGGAATCTTTGGAGGCCTGGACGTGGGTCGTGGAATGCTTGGATGTTTGTTTTTTGATGATGTTAAAGAGCTTTCTTGGCCTGTTTTTGGCCTTGTCCAGTGCGTTGGAGAAAAAGGTTTTTTGTTTGTTATGGATTTGTTTTTTGTACTGTCTTTTTGCTGTTTTGAGTTCATCGCAAACGTTGGAGGAGGGTTTTTTCTCCAGAGACGTTATGTAGCTCTAAGTTGTCTCCTTTGGTCGTTGATGTCCTTGTTGAACCAGGATCTGGAGGGGATGTTCCTAGGTTTTTTCAGTTTCGTTGGCGCTAGCTGGTCTAAGATGGAGGACATGGTTAAGTTGTAGTGGGATGTGAGCTCTGTAGTTGAGACAAAACATAGCGTAACAAAACATAGCGTAACAAAACATAGCGTAACAAAACATAGCGTAACAAAACATAGCGTAACAAAACATAGCGTAACAAAACATAGCGTAACAAAACATAGCGTCGCATAGCAAATCATAACATAACATAGTATAGCATAGCAAATCATAACATAACATAGTATAGCATAGCAAATCATAACATA